>NC_057806.1:483844192-483846029 GCF_018294505.1 Triticum aestivum
CAAGGATGGGAGTTCCTATTGGACGCGCTTTGCGTCAAAATGTCGTCGCCGCGCACAGGGGCGCAGCCTGACTGGGCCGGCCCATAGTGTTGTACCGGTGGTAAGAAAAGAAAGCAAAAAGGGGAAGGGAAACTCGAACCTGCGACCTACAGATTCAAAGCGCATGCTCCCAGCCACTCCACCTGACTAGCATTCCTTGTACTAGCATACAAACACGCACTTATAATAACTTAGTACAACCGTACAACCAGAATTACACACTGTAGTGAACATCTTAAAAGAAATTGTAGATTTTTTCTGAAAGTGTATATTTTGAGAAAGTGCGGCCATTTTTTTCATTTCTAAACATACTTTGTACACAGGAACATATTCTGTACAAAAAAAGTGTATATTTTTTGTACACAATGTTCTGAATCTTGAAGACAAATTTGAAGCACAAACATTTTTTGAATCTTCAGAACAAATTTAGAAATGGAGAACAAATTTGGAAGCGCGAACAATTTTTAAAGCACGAACATTTTTTGAATCTTGAGAACAAATTTTGAAAACCCCCGAACAAATTTGGAAGCGCGAACAATTTTTTTAAGCACAAACATTTTTTAAACTCGAGAATTTTTTTGAAATAGAGAACAATTTTGAAAAATCCCGAACAAATTTGGAAGCATGAATTATTTTTGGAAAATGTGAACAAAATTGGAAGTCCGAACAATTTTTTAAAGCACGAACATTTTTTGAATCTTGAAAACATATTTTGAAACGGAGAGAAATATTTAAAAATCCCGAACAAATTTGGAAGCGCGAACATTTTTTGAATATGTGAACAAAAAATTGAAATTCAGTACATTTTCTGAATTTTAGAAGTTTTGTACTTTTTTGTGTAACGAGAACAAATTTTGAATTTTGAGAACATTTTTTCAAAAACTGAACATTTTTTGGAAACACGAACAAAATTTAAATTTTTGATTTTTTTAAAAGGAAGAGAAGAAAAGGAAAGGAAATAAAAAAGAAAATCATAAACATTTTGTAAAACCAAGAACATATTCTGAAAAAAAAGTAAACTTGAAAAAGAAAGTGAAACAAGAAACAAAAAATGAAAAAGAAACAGAAACGAAATAAAAGAGAAATAAAAAAACAATAGAAAGCCGAAAAAGAACCAGATAAAAACGATACAGAAAAAAAAACCCGGTTCAGGGAACCTTTTGGAAGGTTCCCAAAACCGGTTTGGACGCATTATGTGTGGGCCGGCCCATTTCTGTCGCTCGCTGGGCTGCCCCTGTGCGATCGCTCGACAGTTTGCCGCAGCGAGCGGCGAATAGGATTTTCCCCTAAGGATTGGTTCATACCTGAGTTATAGGCGTACGTTCGTTAGACTTTGGCTTAATCCCATACCTGGCCAAACGGGCCGGCCCGGCACGGCACGGCCAAACCTGTGCTAATCGTGCCTGGCCCGGCACGGCCCGCCACGGCACGTTTAATAGTCGGGCCGTGCCGTGCCGGCCCACGGGCGCTGCTCCTTGGCCCAGGCACGGCCTGATTAGTAAACAGGCCGGCCCGATGGCCCGTTTAGCACGCTGGGCTGCACATATTTAGCCTGTTGGGCTGTTTTTAGGTCTATTGGGCTATATTTTAGGTATAAATATATATTAAAAAAATCTAAAAATTATATAAAAAATTAAACGGGCCATGCCATGCTGGCCCGCGTGCCCAGGCTTCAGGCCCAGGCACGGCCCAAGGCGTGCCGCGTGCCGAGCACGGCCCGTTTAGCCCGTGTCGTGCCTGGCCCATAGCGGGCCGTGCCAGCGTGCTCGCAGGCTGGCCTGTTTGGCCCGCCCCGTTT